>NW_026782843.1:0-51866 GCF_031769215.1 Ylistrum balloti
CATCAATATCAATCTATATATCTAACAACGTCTATCAGTCATCAATATCACTCTAAATATCTTACAACGTCTATCAGTCATCAATATCATCTATATATCTAACAACGTTGATCAGTCATCAATATCACTCTATATATCTTACAATGTCTGGCAGTCATCGATATCACTCTATATATCTAACAACGTTGATCAGTCATCAATATCACTCAATATATCTAACAACGTCTATCAGTCATCAATATCACTCTATATATGTAACAACGTCTATCAGTCATCAATATCACTCCATATATCTAACAACGTCCATCAGTCATCAATATCACTCTATATATCTAACAACGAGAAACAGTCATCAATACCACTCTATATATCTAAGAACGTCTATCAGTCATCAATATCACTCTATATATCTATAAACGTCTATCAGTCATTAATATCACTCTATATATCTAGCAACGTCTATCAGTCATCAATACCACTCTATATATATGTCTATCAGTCATCAAAACCACTCTATATATCTAAGAACGTCTATCAGTCATCAATATCACTCTATATATCTAACAACGTTATCAGTCATCAATATCTATATATATATCTATACAACGTCTATATATCAATATCACTCTATATATCTAAGAACGTCTATCAGTCATCAATATCACTCTATATATCTAACACCGTCTATCAGTCATCAATATCACTCTATATGTCTTACAACGTCTATCAGTCATCAATATCACTCTATATATCTAACAACGTCTATCAGTCATCAATATCACTCTATATATCTATAAACGTCTATCAGTCATCAATATCACTCTATATATCTAACGTCTATATATCAATATCACTCTATATATCTATAAACGTCTATCAGTCATCAATATCACTCTATATATCTAGAAATGTTGATCGCTCATCAATATCCATCAATATCTAACAACGTTAATCAGTCACCAATATCACTCTATATATCGAAGAACGTCTATCATTCATCAATATCACTCTATATGTCTTACAACGTCTATCAGTCATCAATATCACTCTATATATATCACTCTATATATCAATATCACTATATATCTAACAACGTCTATCAGTCATCAATATCACTCTATATATATCTAACAACGTCTATCAGTCATCAATATCACTCTATATATCTTTAAATGTCTATCAGTCATCAATATCACTCTATATCATCAGTCATATCACTCTATATATCTAACAACGTCTATCAGTCATCAATATCACTCTATATATCTAACAACGTCTATCAGTCATCAATATCACTCTATATATCTAACAATCACTCTATATATCTAACAACGTTATCAGTCATCAATATCACTCTATATATCTAACAACGTCTATCAGTCATCAATAACACTCTATATATCTAACAACGTCTATCAGTCATCAATATCACTCTATATATCTAACAACGTCTATCAGTCATCAATATCACTCTATATATCTTACAACGTCTATCAGTCATCAATATCACTCTGTATATCTAACAACGTGTATAAGTCATCAATATCACTCTATATATCTAACAACGTGAAACAGTCATCAATATCACTCTATATATCTAACAACGTCTATCAGTCATCAATATCACTCTATATATCTAACAACGTCTATCAGTCATCAATATCACTCTATATGTCTTACAACGTCTATCAGTCATCAATATCACTCTATATGTCTTACAACGTCTATCAGTCATCAATATCACTCCATATATCTAAGAACGTCTATCAGTCATCAATATCACTCTATATATCTTACAACGTCTATCAGTCATCAATATCACTCTGTATATCTAACAACGAGAAACAGTCATCAATATCACTCTATATATCAAACAACTTCTATCAGTCATCAATACCAAAATATATATCTAACAACGTTGATCAGTCATCAATATCACTCTATATATCTAACAACGTCTATCATTCATCAATATCACTCTATATATCTATAAACGTCTATCAGTCATCAATATCACTCTATATATCTAACAACGTTGATCAGTCATCAATATCACTCTATATATCTATCAGTCATCAATATCACTCTATATATCTAACAACGTTGATCGGTCATCAATATCAATCTATATATCTAACAACGTTAATCAGTCATCAACATCACTCTATATATCAAACAATGTTGATCAGTCATCAATATCACTCAATATATCTAAGAACGTCTATCAGTCATCAATATCACTCTATATATCTAACAACGTCTATCAGTCATCAATATCACTCTATATATCTAAAAACGTTAATCAGTCATCAACATCACTCTATATATCAAACAATGTTGATCAGTCATCAATATCACTCAATATATCTAACAACGTGAAACAGTCATCAATATCACTTTATATATCTTACAACGTCTATCATTCATCAATATCACTCTGTATATCTAACAACATGTATAAGTCATCAATATCACTCTATATATCTAACAACGTCTATCAGTCATCAATATCACTCTATATATCTTTAAACGTCTATGAGTCATCAAAATCACTTGATATATCTAACAATTTCTATCAGTCATCAATATCACTCTATATATCTAACAACGTCTATCAGTCATCAATATCACTCTATATATCTAACAATGTCTATCAGTCATCAATATCACTCTATATATCTATAAACGTCTATCAGTCATCAATATCACTTTATATATCTAACAACGTCTATCAGTCATCAATATCACTCTATATATCTAACAATGTCTATCAGTCATCAATATCACTCTATATATCTTACAACGTCTATCAGTCATCAATATCACTCTATATGTATTACAACGTCTATCAGTCATCAATATCACTCTATATGTCTTACAACTTCGATCAGTCATCAATATCACTATATATTTCTAAGAACGTCTATCAGTCATCAATATCACTCTATATATCTAAGAACGTCTATCAGTCATCAATATCACTCTATATATCTATAAACGTCTATCAGTCATCAATATCACTCTATATATCTAACAACGTCTATCAGTCATCAATATCACTCTATATATCTAACAACGTCTATCAGTCATCAATATCACTCTATATATCTAGCAACGTTTATCGGTCATCAATATCAATCTATATATCTAACAACGTTGATCAGTCATCAATATCACTCTATATATCTAAGAACGTCTATCATTCATTAATATCACTCTATATATCTATAAACGTCTATCAGTCATCAATATCACTCTATATATCTATAAACGTCTATCAGTCATCAATATCACTCTATATATCTAACAACGTGAAACAGTCATCAATATCACTCTATATATCAAAAAACGTCTATCAGTCATTAATAAAACTCTGTATATCTAACAACATCTATCAGTCATCAATATCAGTCTATATATCTAACAACGTCTATCAGTCATCAATATCACTCTATATATCTAACAACGTTGATCAGTCATCAATATCACTCTATATATCATCAAAATCACTCTATATATCTATCTATCAGACATCAATATCACTTTATATACCTAACAACGTCTATCAGTCATCAATATCACTCTATATATCTAGCAACGTTTATCGGTCATCAATATCAGTCTATATATCTAACAACGTTGATCAGTCATCAATATCACTCTATATATCTAACAACGTCTATCAGTCATCAATATCACTCTATATATCTAACAACGTTGATCAGTCATCAATATCACTCTATATATCTAAGAACGTCTATCATTCATTAATATCACTCTATATATCTAACAACTTTAATCAGTCATCAATATCACTCAATATATCTAACAACGTCTATCAGTCATCAATATCACTCTATATATCTTACAACGTCTATCAGTCATCAATATCACTCTATATATCTGAAAACGTCTATCAGTCATCAATATCACTCTATATATCTAACAACGTCTATCAGTCATCAATATCACTCTATATATCTAACAACGTCTATCAGTCATCAATATCACTATATATATCTAGCAATGTTGATCGGTCATCAATATCAATCTATATATCTAACAACATCTATCAGTCATCAATATCACTTTATATATCAAACAACGTCTATCAGTCATCAATATCACTCTATATATCTAGCAACGTTTATCGGTCATCAATATCAATCTATATATCTATAAACGTCTATCAGTCATCAATATCACTCTATATATCTAACAACGTTAATCAGTCATCAATATCACTCTATATATCTAACAACGCCTATCAGTCATCAATATCACTCTATATATCTAACATTGTCTATCAGTCATCAATATCACTCTATATATCTAACAACTCCTATCAGTCATCAATATCACTCTATATTTCTAACAACGTGATCAGTCATCAATATCACTCCATATATCTAACAACGTCCATCAGTCATCAATATCACTCTATATATCTTACAACGTCTATCAGTCATCAATATCACTCCATATATCTAACAACGTCCATCAGTCATCAATATCACTCTAAATATCTTACAACGTCTATCAGTCATCAATATCATTCTATATATCTAACAACGTTGATCAGTCATCAATATCACTCTATATATCTAACAATGTTGATCAGTGATCAATATCACTTTATATATATAACAAAACGTCTATCAGTCATCAATATCACTCTATATATCTAGGAACGTTGATCAGTCATCAATATCAATCTATATCTAACAACGTTAATCAGTCATCAATATCACTCTATCTATCTAAGAACGTCTATCATTCATCAATATCACTCTATATATCTAGCAACGTGGTTTGATATATAAAGTTATATTGATGACTGTTTCACGTTGTTAGATATATAGAGTGATATTGATGACTGATGTTAGATATATGTGATAGATATATAGATGATATTGATGATGATAGATTGTTAGATATAGATATATATGATTAGATATATTGATGACTGATAGACGTTGTTAGATATATAGAGTGATATTGAACGTTGTTAGATATAGAGTGATATTGATGAGAGATATAGAGTGATATTGATGACTGATAGACGTTCTTAGATATATAGAGTGGTATTGATGACTGATAGACGTTGTTTGATATATAGAGTAATATTGATGACTTATACACGTTGTTAGATATACAGAGTGATATTGATGACTGATAGACGTTGTAAGATATATAGAGTGATATTGATGACTGATTGACGTTGTTAGATATATGGAGTGATATTGATGACTGATAGACGTTGTTAGATATATAGAGTGATATTGATGACTGATAGACTTTGTAAGATATATAGAGTGATATTGATGACTGATAGACGTTCTTAGATATATAGAGTGATGATGATGATGACTAGATATATAGAGTGATATTGATGACTGATAGATATAGATATAGATATATGATGACTGACGTTGTTAGATATATAGAGTGATATTGATGACTGATAGACGTTTTAGATATATAGTGATGATGATAGAGTGATATTAATGACTGATAGACGTTTATAGATATATAGAGTGATATTGATGACTGATAGACGTTCATAGATATATAGAGTGGTATTGATGACTGATAGACGTTGTTAGATATATAGAGTGATATTGATGACTGATAGACGTTGTATGATATATAGAGTGATATTGATGACTGATGGACGTTGTTAGATATATGGAGTGTGATATTGATGACTGATAGAGTGATTGTTAGATATAGATATATAGAGTGATATTGATGAGTGATGATATGACGTTGTTAGATATATAGAGTGATATTGATGACTGATAGACGTTGTAAGACACATAGAGTGATATTGATGACTGATAGACGTTCATAGATATATAGAGTGGTATTGATGACTGATAGACGTTGTTAGATATATAGAGTGATATTGATGATTTATACAAGGTGTTAGATATACAGAGTGATATTGATGACTGATAGACGTTGTATGATATATAGAGTGATATTGATGACTGATGGACGTTGTTAGATATATAGAGTGATATTGATGACTGATAAACGTTGTTAGATATATAGAGTGATATTGATGACTGATAGACGTTGTTAGATATATAGAGTGATATTGATGATTGATGGACGTTGTTAGATATATGGAGTGATATTGATGACTGATAGACGTTGTTAGACATATAAAGTGATATTGATGACTGATAGACGTTTATAGAAATATAGTGTGATATTGATGAATGATAGACGTTCTTCGATATATAGAGTGATATTGGTGACTGATTAACGTTGTTAGATATAGATTGATATTGATGACCGATCAACGTTTCTAGATATATAGAGTGATATTGATGACTGATAGACGTTTATAGATATATAGAGTGATATTAATGAATGATAGACGTTGTTAGATATATAGAGTGATATTGATGACTGATAGACGTTGTTAGATATATAGAGTGATATTGATGACTGATGGACGTTGTTAGATATATGGAGTGATATTGATGACTGATAGACGTTGTTAGATATATAGAGTGATATTTATGACTGATAGACGTTCTTAGATATATTGAGTGATATTGATGACTGATCAACATTGCTAGATATCTGTAGTAATATTGATGACTGATAGACGTTGTTAGATATATAGAGTGATATTGATGACTGATAGACTTTCTTAGATATATAGAGTGATATTGATGACTAATAGACGTTTTTAACTATATAGACTGATATTGATGACAGATAGACGTTGTTAGATATAAAGAGTGATATTGATGACTGATGGACGTTGTTAGATATATGGAGTGATATTGATGACTATATAGATTGATATTGATGACCGATAAACGTTGCTAGATATATAGAGTAATATTGATGACTGATAGACGTTGTTTGATATATAAAGTGATATTGATGACTGTTTCACGTTGTTAGATATATAGAGTGATATTGATGAATGATAGACGTTGATATATATTGATATATATAGAGTAGATATATGATGATATTGATGACTGATAGACGTTGTTAGATATATAGAGTGATATTGATGATTGTTGATATATAGAGTGATATTGATGATACGTTGTTAGATATAGTTGATATTGATTAGATATATAGAGTGATATTGATGACTGATAGACGTTGTTTGATATATAGAGTGGTATTGATGACTGATAGACGTTGTTAGATATACAGAGTGATATTCATGACTGACAGACGTTGTTAGATATATATATATATTGAGTGATATTGATATATATAGATGATATTGATGACTGATGTTAGATATATAAAGTGATATTGATGACTGATAGACGTTTATAGATATATAGAGTGATATTGATGACTGAGAGACGTTCTTAGATAGATATATAGAGTGATATTGATGACTGATAGACGTTGTTAGATATATAGAGTGATAATGATGACTGTTAGACGTTTCTAGAAATAAATAGTGATATTGATGACTGATAGACGTTGTTTGATATATAGAGTGATATTGATGACTGTTTCACGTTGTTAGATATATAGAGTGATATTGATGACTGATAGACGTTTATAGATATATAGAGTGATATTGATGACTGATTGACGTTGTTAGATATCAAGAGTGATATTGATGACTGATAGACGTTGATAGATATATAGAGTGATATTGATGACTGATAGACGTTGTTAGATATAAAGAGTGGTATTGATGACTGATGTTAGATATATAGAGTGATATTGATAAATGTTTCACGTTGTTAGATATATAGAGTGATATTGATGACTGATAGACGTTGATATATAGATATATATGAGTGATATTGATGAGTGATATTGATAGACGTTGTTAGATTTATAGATATATAGAGTGATATTGATGACCGATAAACGTTGCTAGATATATAGAGTGATATTGATGACTGATAGATGTTGTTAGATATATAGAGTGATATTGATGACTGATAGACGTTGTTAGATATATAGAATGATATTGATGACTGATAGACGTTGTTAGATATATGGAGTGATATTGATGACTGATAGACGTTTATAGATATATAGAGTGATATTAATGAATGATAGACGTTCTTAGATATATAGAGTGATATTGATGACTGATCAACGTTGTTAGATATATAGAGTGATATTGATGACTGATAGACGTTGTTAGATATATAGAGTGATATATGATGATGTTAGATATATGTGATATAGACGTTGTTAGATATACAGAGTGATGTTAATGACTGATAGACGTTTTTTGATATATAGAGTGATATTGATGACTGTTTCACGTTGTTAGATATATAGAGTGATATTGATGACTGATACACGTTGTTAGATATACAGAGTGATGTTGATGACTGATTAAAGTTTTTAGATATATAGACTGATACTGATGAATGATAGATGTTGTTAGATATTGAAGACTGATCAACATTGTTAGATATATAGAGTGATATTGATGACTGATATACTTTGTTAGATATATAGAGTGATATCGATGACTGCCAGACGTTGTTAGATATATAGAGTGATATTGATGACTGATCAACGTTGTTAGATATATAGATTGATATTGATGACCGATAAACGTTGCTAGATATATAGAGTGATATTGATGACTGATAGACGTTGTTTGATATATAGAGTGATAATGATGACTGTTAGACGTTTCTAGAAATAAATAGTGATATTGATGACTGATAGACGCTGTAAGACATATAAAGTGATATTGATGACTGATAGACGTTGTTAGATATATAGAGTGATATTGATGACTTATACAAGGTGTTAGATATACAGAGTGATATTGATGACTGATAGACGTTGTAAGATATATAGAGTGATATTGATGACTGATGGACGTTGTTAGATATATGGAGTGATATTGATGACTGATAGACGTTGTTAGATATATAGATTGATATTGATGACCGATCAACTTTGCTAGATATATAGACTGATACTGATGAATGATAGACGTTGTTAGATATACAGAGTGATATTGATGACTGTTTCACGCTGTTATATATATCAAGTGATATTGATCACTGATCAAGTTGATAGTGACGTGATGACGTTGTTAGATATAGATATATAGAGTGATATTTTGATGACTGATAGATGTTGTTAGATATATAGATTGATATTGATGACCGATCAACATTGCTAGATATATATAGTGATATTGATGACTGATAGACGTTGTTAGATATATAGATTGATATTGATGACCGATCAACTTTGCTAGATATATAGAGTGATATTGATGACTGATAGACGTTGTTAGATATATAGAGTGATATTGATGACTGTTGATATATAGATATACAGAGTGATATTGATGACTGATAGACGTTGTAAGATATATAGAGTGATATTGATGACTGATAGACGTTGTTAGATATATTGAGTGATGTTGATGACTGAATAAAGATTTTAGATATATAGACTGATACTGATGAATGATAGACGTTGTTAGATATACAGAGTGATATTGATGACTGATAGACGTTGTAAGACATATAGAGTGATATTGATGACCGATCAACGTTGCTAGATATATAGAGTGATATTGATGATGACGTTGTTAGATATATAGAGTGATGATGACTGATAGACGTTGTTAGATATATAGAGTGATATTGATGACAGATAAACGGTGTTAGATATATAGATATATAGAGATGATATTGATGACTGATCAACGTTGTTAGATATATAGACTGATATTGATGAATGATAGACGTTGTTAGATATACAGAGTGATATTGATGACTGATAGACGTTGTAAGATATATAGAGTGATATTGATGACTGATAGACGTTCTTAGATATATAGAGTGATATTGATGACTGATAGACGTTGTTAGATATATAGAGTGATATTGATGACTGATAGACGTTCTTAGATATATAGAGTGATATTGATGACTGATCAACGTTGTTAGATATATAGATTGATATTGATGACCGATAAACGTTGCTAGATATATAGAGTGATATTCATGACTGATAGACGTTGTTTGATATATAAAGTGATATTGATGACTGATAGATGTTGTTAGATATATAGATTGATATTGATGACTGATAGACGTTGTAAGATATTTAGAGTGATATTGATGACTGATGGACGTTGTTTGATATATAGAGTGATATTAATGAGTGTTTCACGTTGTTAGATATATAGAGTGATATTGATGACTGATAGACGTTCTTATATAGATATATAGAGTGATATTGATGACTGATCAACGTTGTTAGATATATAGAGTGATATTGATGACTGATAGACGTTGTAAGACATATAGAGTGATATTGATGACTGATAGACGTTGATGATATTGATGACTGATAGACGTTGTAAGACATATAGAGTGATATTGATGACTGATAGACGGTGTTAGATATATAGAGTGATATTGATGACTGATAGACGTTGTTAGATATATAGAGTGATATTGATGACTGTTAGACGTTTCTGGAAATAAATAGTGATATTGATGACTGATAGACGTTGTAAGACATATAGAGTGATATTGATGACTGATAGACGTTGTTAGCTATATAAAGTAATATTGATGACTGATAGACGTTTATAGATATATAGAGTGATATTGATGACCGATCAACGTTGTTAGATATATAGAGTGATATTGATGACTGATAGACATTGTAAGATATATAGAGTGATATTGATGACTGATCAACGTTGTAAGATATATAGAATGATATTGATGACTGATAGACGTTGCAAGATATTTAGAGTGATATTGATGACTGATAGACGTTGTTAGATATATGGAGTGATATTGATGACTGATAGACGTTGTTAGATATATAGACTGATATTGATGACTGATAGACATTGTTAGATATACAGAGTGATATTGATGACTGATATACGTTGTTAGATATATAGAGTGATATTGATGACTGATAGACGTTTTTAGATATATAGAGTGATATTGATGACTGATAGACGTTGTTAGATATATAGAGTGATATTGATGACTGATAGACGTTGTTAGATATATAGATATGATAGAGTTGTTAGATATATAGAGTGATATTGATAAATGTTTCACGTTGTTAGATATATAGAGTGATATTGATGACTTATACACGTTGTTAGATATACAGAGTGATATTGATGACTGATAGACGTTGTTAGATATATAGAGTGATATTGATGACTGATCAATGTTGTTAGATTTATTGAGTGATAATGATGACTGATAGATGTTGTTAGAAATATAGAGTGACATTGATGACTGATTGACGTTGTTAGATATCAAGAGTGATATTGATGACTGATAGACGTTGATAGATATATAGAGTGATATTGATGACTGATAGACGTTGTTAGATATAAAGAGTGGTATTGCTGACTGATAGACGTTGTTAGCTATATAGAGTGATATTGATGACTGTTTCACGTTGTTAGATATATAGAGTGTTGACTGATAGATAGATACAGAGTGATATTGATGACTGATCAACGTTGTTAGATATATCAATTGATATTGATGACCGATAAACCTTGCTAGATATATAGAGTGATATTGATGACTGATAGACGTTGTTTGATATATAGAGTGATATTGATGACTGATAGACGTTCTTAGATATATAGAGTGGTATTGATGACTGATAGACGTTGTTAACTATATAGACTGATATTGATGACAGATAGACGTTGTTAGATATACAGAGTGATATTGATGACTGATAGACGTTGTTTGATATATAGAGTGATATTGATGACTGTTTCACGTTGTTAGATATATAGAGTGATATTGATGAATGATAGACGTTCTTCGATATATAGAGTGATATTGGTGACTGATTAACGTTGTTAGATATTGATTGATATTGATGACTGATAGACGTTTATAGATATATAGAGTGATATTGATGACTGATAGACGTTGTAAGACATATAGAGTGATATTGATGACTTATAGACGTTGTTAGATATAGAGTGATATGATACGTTGTTAGAGTGATAGTTGTTAGATATATAGATTGATATTGATGACCGATCAACATTGCTAGATATATAGATTGATATTGATCACCGACCAACTTTGCTAGATATATAGAGTGATATTGATGACTGATAGACGTTCATAGATATATAGAGTGGTATTGATGACTGATAGACGTTGTTAGATATATAGAGTGATATTGATGATTTATACAAGGTGTTAGATATACAGAGTGATATTGATGATGATATGATATTAGATATGATATGATGACTGATAGACGTTGTTAGATATATAGAGTGATATTGATGACTGATAGACGTTTAGATATATAGAGTGATATTGATGACTGATAGACGTTGTTAGATATATAGAGTGATATTGATGACTGATAGACGTTGTTAGATATATAGAGTGATATTGATGACTGATAGACGTTGATATAGATATATAGAGTGATATGATGATGATGATGATAGACGTTCTTAGATAAGTGATCATACCAGAATACCTTTGTTATATATACCAGAATTACCTTTGATATTGTGTACAAGTATTCATACCAGAATAACCTTTGTTGATTATGTACAAGTATTCATACCAGAATAACCTTTGTTGATTTTGTTCAAGTATTCAAACCAGAATTACCTTTGCTTATTATGTTCTAGTATTCATACCAATATTACCATTGTTTATATCAAGTATACCAGAAATTTTCATTTATATTTTACAAGTATTCATACCAGAATTACCTTTGTTTATTATGTACAAGTATTCATACCAGAATTACCTTTGTTTATTGTGTACAAGTATTCATACCAGAATTACCTTTGTTATTATTGTGTTACCAGAATTACCTTTGTTTATTATGTACAAGTATTTATACCAGAATAACCTTTGTTTATTATGTGCAAATGATCTGACCATAATAACCTTTATTTACTTTGTACAAGTATTCATACCAGAATTACCTGTGTTTCTTGTGTACAAGTAATCATACCAGACTTTCCTTTGTTGATTTTGTATAAGTATTCATACCAGAATGACCTTTGTTTATTTTGTTCAAGTATTCATACCTGAATTACGATTGTTTATTATGTACAAGTATTCATACCAGAATTACCATTGTTTATTGTGTACAAGTATTCATACCAGAATTACCATTGTTTATTGTGTACAAGTATTCATACCAGAATTACCTTTGTTTATTGTGTACAAGTATTCATACCAGAATTACCTTTGTTTTGTTATGTGTACAAGTATTCATACCAGAATTACCTTTGTTTATTGTGTACATACCAGAATTACCTTTGTTTATTTTGTACAAGTATCATACCAGTAATAGAATTACCTTTGCTTATTGTTTACAAGTATTCATAGCAGTATTACCTTGTTTATTGTGTACAAGTATTGTTACCAGAATTACCTCCGTTGATTGTGTACAAGTATTCATACCAGAATTACCATTGTTTATTGTGTACAAGTATTCATACCAGAATTACCTTTGTTTATTGTGTACAAGTATTCATACCAGAATTACCTTTGTTTATTGTGTACAAGTATTCATACCAGAGTATTCATACCTTTGTTTATCATGTGTACTTTTATTCATACCAGAATTACCTTTGTTTATTATGTACAAGTATTCATACCAGAATTACCCGTGTTTATTATGTACAAGTATTCATACCAGAATTACTTTTGTTTATTGTGTACAAGTATTCATACCAGAATTGTTTATTTGTTTATTACCTTTGTGTACAAGTATTCATACCAGAATAACTTTTGTGTATTATGTACAAATAATCATACCAGAATTACCTTTGTTTATTATGTACAAGTAATGTTACCAGAATTATCTATTTTTATTGTGTACAAGTATTCATACCTGAATAACCTTTGTTGATGGTGTACACGTATTCATACCAGAATTACCATTGTTTATTGTTAGAAAGTATTCATACCAGAATAAATTTTGTTTATTGTGTACAAGTTTTCATACCAGAATTACCTTTGTTTATTATGTACAAGTATTCATACCAGAATTACCTTTGTTTATTATGTACAAGTATTCATACCAGAATTACTTTTGTTTATTGTGTACAAGTATTCATACCAGAATAACCTTTGTGTATTATGTACAAATAATCATACCAGAATTACCTTTGTTTATCATGTACACGTAATAATAACAGAATTATCTTTTTTATTGTGTACAAGTAATCATACAAGAATTACCTTTGTTTATTGTGTACAAGTAGTCATACCAGAATAACCTTTGTTGATTGTGTACACGTAATCATACCAGAATTACCTTTGTTTATTGTGTACAAGTATTCATACCAGAATTATCTTTCTTTATTGTTGACAAGTATTCATACCAGAATTACCTTTGTTTATTATGTACAAGTATTCATACCAGAATTACCTTTGTTTATTGTTGACAAGTATTCATACCAGAATTACCTTTGTTTATTATGTACAAGTATTCATACAAGTATTTCCTTTGTTTATTATGTACAAGTACCTTTGTTTATTGTGTACAAGTATTCATACCAGAATTACCTTTGTTTATTGTTGACAAGTATTCATACCAGAATTACCTTTGTTTATTATGTACAAGTATTCATACCAGTATTTCCTTTGTGTATTATGTACAAGTATTCATACCAGAATTACCTGTGTTTATTGTGTACACGTAATCATACCAGACTTTCCTTTGTTTATTGTTTATTACCAGTATTACCTTTGTTTATTGTGTACAAGTATTCATACCAGAATTACCTTTGTTTATTGTGTACAAGTATTCATACCAGAATTACTTTGTTTTTGTTTATTACCTTTGTTTATTGTGTACAAGCATTCTCACCAGAATTACCTTTGTTTGTTGTGTACAAGTATTCATACCAGTATTACATGGTTTTATTGTGTACAAGTATTCATACCAGCAATACCTTTGTTTATTGTTGACAAGTAATCATACCAGAATAACCTTTGTTTATTATGTACAAGTATTCATACCCGAATTACCTTTGTTTATTGTGTACAAGTATTCATACCAGAATTACCTTTGTTTATTATGTACAAGTATTCATACCAGAATTACCATTTTTAATTATGTACAAGTATTCATACCAGAATTACCTTTGTTTATTATGTACAAGTATTCATACCAGAATTACCTTTGTTTATTGTGTACAAGTATTCATACCAGAATTACCTTTGTTTATTGTTGACAAGTATTCATACCAGAATTACCTTTGTTTATTATGTACTAGTATTCATACCAGTATTTCCTTTGTTGATCATGTACAAGTATTCATACCAGAATTACCTTTGTTTATTGTGTACAAGTATTCATACCAGAATTACCTTTGTTTATTATGTACTAGTATTCATACCAGAATTACCTTTGTTTATTATGTACAAGTATTCATACCAGTATTACCTTGTTTATTGTGTACAAGTATTCATACCAGAATTACCTTTGTTTATTATGTTTACCTTTGTTTATTTTGTTCAAGTATCCATACCTGAATTACGATTGTTTATTATGTACTAGTATTCATACCAGTATTTCCTTTGTTTATTATGTACAAGTATTCATACCAGAATTACCTTTGTTTATTTTGTACAAGTATTCATACCAGAATTACCTTTGTTTATTGTGTACAAGTATTCATACAAGAATTAACTTTGTTTATTATGTACAAGTATTCATACCAGAATTACCTTTGTTTATTATGTACAAGTATTCATACCAGAATTACCTTTGTTTATTATGTACAAGTATTCATACTAGAATTACCTTTGTTTATTTTGTACAAGTATTCATACCAGAATAAATATTGTTTATTGTGTACAAGTTTTCATACCAGAATTACCTTTTTTGAATATGTAAAAGTATTCATACCAGAATTACCTTTGTTTATTGTTGACAAGTATTCATACCAGAATTACTTTTGTTTATTGTGTACAAGTATTCATACCAGAATTACCTTTGTTTATTGTTGTACAAGTATTCATACCAGAATTACCTTTGTTTATTATGTACAAGTATTCATACCAGAATTACCTTTGTTTATTGTGTACAAGTATTCATACCAGAATTACCTTTGTTTATTGTGTACAAGTATTCATACCAGAATTACCTTTGTTACCAGAATTACCTTTGTTTATTGTGTACAAGTATTCTTACCAGATTTACTTTTGTTTATTGTGAACAATTATTCATACTAGCATTACCGTTGTTTATTGTTGACAAGTAATCATACCAGAATAACCTTTGTTTATTATGTGCAAATGATCTGACCATAATAACCTTTATTTACTTTGTACAAGTATTTATACCAGAATTACCTGTGTTTCTTGTGTACAAGTAATCATACCAGAAATAACTTTGTTTATTATGTACAAGTATTCATACCAGTATTACATAGTTTTATTGTGTACAAGTATTCTTACCAGATTTACTTTTGTTTATTGTGAACAATTATTCATACCAGCATTACCTTTGTTTATTGTTGACAAGTAATCATACCAGAATTTCCTTTGTTGATCATGTACAAGTATTCATACCAGAATTACCTTTGTTTATTGTGTACAAGTATTCATACAAGAATTACCTTTGTTTATTGTTGATAAGTATTCATACCAGAATTACCTTTGTTTATTATGTACAAGTATTCATACCAGAATTACCTTTGTTTATTGTACAAGTATTTACCAGAATTACCTTTGTTTATTTGTACAAGTATTCATACCAGAATTACCTTTGTTTATTATGAATTTACAGAATTACCTTTGTTTATTTGTGTACAAGTATTCATACCAGAATTACCTTTGTTTATTATGTACAAGTATTCATACCAGAATTACCTTTGTTTATTGTGTACAAGTTGTAATAATACAAGAATTTTCTTTCTTTATTTTTTAAAAGTATTAATACCATAATATCCTTTGTTTATTATGTACAAGTATTCATACCAGTATTACTTTGTTTATTGTGTACAAGTATTCATACCAGAATTACCTTTGTTTATTATGTACAAGTATTCATACCAGAATTACCATTTTTAATTATGTACAAGTATTCATACCATACTTACCTTTGTTTATTATGTACAAGTATTCATACCAGAATTACCATTTTTATTTATGTACAAGTATTCATACCAGAATTACCTTTGTTTATTATGTACAAGTATTCATACCAGAATTACCATTTTTAATTATGTACAAGTATTCATACCAGAATTACTTTTGTTTATTGTGTACAAGTATTCATACCAGAATTACGATTGTTTATCATGTACTAGTATTCATACCAGTATTTCCTTTGTTTATTATGTACAAGTATTCATACCAGAATTACCTTTGTTTATTGTGTACAAGTATTCATACCAGAATTACCTTTGTTTATTGTTGACAAGTATTCATACCAGAAATACCTTTGTTTATTGTGTTATTACATGTATTCATACCTTTGTTTATTTGTGTACAACCTTTGTTATACCAGAATTACCTTTGTTTATTATGTACAAGTATTCATACCAGAATTACCTTTGTTTATTATGTACAAGTATTCATACCAGTATTTCCTTTGTGTATTATGTACAAGTATCCATACCAGAATTACCTTTGTTTATTGTGTACAAGTATTCATACCAGAATTATCTTTCTTTATTGTTGACAAGTATTCATACCAGAATTACCTTTGTTTATTATGTACAAGTATTCATACCAGAATTACCTTTGTTTATTGTGTACAAGTATTCATACCAGAATTACCTTTGTTTATTTTGTATTCATACCAGTTACCATACAAGTAGAGAATTACCTTTGTTTATTATGTACAAGTATTCATACCAGAATTACCTTTGTTTATTATGTACAAGTATTCATACCAGTATTACCTTGTTTATTGTGTACAAGTATTCATACCAGAAATAACTTTGTTTATTATGTACAAGTATTCATACCAGAATTACCTTTGTTTATTGTGTACAAGTATTCATACCAGAATTACATTTGTTTATTGTGTACAAGTATTCATACCAGAATTACCTATTGTTTATTATGTACAAGTATTCATACCAGAATTACCTTTGTTTATTTTACACTTTGTATTCATACCAGAATTACCTTTGTTTATTGTGTACAAGTATTCATACCAGAATTACCTTTGTTTATTGTGTACAAGTATTCATACCAGAATTACCTTTGTTATTGTGTACAAGTATTCATACCAGAATTACCTTTGAATTACCTTTGTTTATTGTGTACAAGTATTCATACTAGAATTACCTTTGTTTATTATGTACAAGTATTCATACCAGAATTACCTTTGTTTATTATGTACAAGTATTCATACCAGAATTACCTTTGTTTATTATGTACAAGTATTCATACCAGAATTACCTTTGTTTATTGTGTACAAGTATCCATACAACAATTACCTTTGTTTATTGTGTTCAAGTATTCATACTAGAATTACTATTGTTTATTAAGTACTAGTATTCATACCAGAATTACATTGTTTATTGTTTACAAGTATCCATAGCAGTAATACCTTGTTTATTGTGTACAAGTACTGTTACCAGAACGACCTCCGTTGATTGTGTACAAGTATTCATACCAGAATTACCATTGTTTATTTTGTACAAGTATTCATACCCGAATTACCTTTGTTTATTGTGTACAAGTATTCATACCAGAATTACCTTTGTTTATTATGTACAAGTATTCATACCAGAATTACCTTTGTTTATTATGTACAAGTATTCATACCAGAATTACCTTTGTTTATTGTGTACAAGTAGTCATACCGGAATAACCTTTGTTGATGGTGTACAAGTATTCATACCAGAATTACCTTTGTTTATTATGTACAAGTATTCATACCAGAATTACCTTTGTTTATTGTGTTATTCATACCAGAATTACCTTTGTTTATTGTACAAGTATTCATACCAGAATTACCTTTGTTTATTAGTGTACAATTATTCAAGTATTCATACCAGAATTACCTTTGTTTATTATGTAAAATTATTCATACCAGAATATCCTTTGTTTATTATGTACAAGTATTCATACCAGAATTACCTTTGTATATTGTGTACAAGCATTCTCACCAGAATTACCTTTGTTTGTTTTGTACAAGTATTCATACCAGAATTACCTGTGTTAATTGTGTATAAGTATTCATACAAGAATTAACTTTGTTGATTTTGTTCAAGTATTCATACCAGAATTACCTTTGTTTATTGTGTACAAGTAATATTACCAGAATTACCTTTGTTTATTGTGTACAAGTAATCAAACCAGAATTTCCTTTGTTTATTTTGTGTAAATATTCATACCAGAATGACCTTTGTTTATTTTGTACAAGTATTCATACCAGAATAACCTTTGTTTATTATGTACAAGTATTCATACCAGAATTACCTTTGTTTATTATGTACAAGTATTCATACCAGAATTACCTTTGTTTTGTGTACAAGTATTCATACCAGAATTACCTTTGTTTATTATGTACAAGTATTCATACCAGAATTACTTTTGTTTATTATGTACAAGTATTCATACCAGAATTACCATTTTTTATTGTGTACAAGTAGTCATACCTGAATTACCTTTGTTTATTGTGTACAAGTATTCATACCAGAATTACCTTTGTTTATTATGTACAAGTATTCATACCAGTATTACCTTTGTTTATTATGTACAAGTATTCATACCAGTATTTCCTTTGTGTATTATGTACAAGTATTCATACCAGAATTACCTGTGTTTATTGTGTACACGTAATCATACCAGACTTTCCTTTGTTGATTTTGTATAAGTATTCCTACCAGAATATCCTTTGTTTATTTTGTTCAAGTATTCCTAACAGAATTACGATTGTTTATTATGAACTAGTATTCATACCAGAATTACCTTTGTTTATTATGTACAAGTATTCATACTAGAATTACCTTTGTTTATTATGTACAAGTATTCATACTAGAATAACCTTTGTTTATTTGTACAAGTATTCATACTAGAATAACCTTTGTTTATTATGTACAAGTATTCATACTAGAATTACTTTTGTTTATTGTGTACAAGTATTCATACCAGAATTACCTTTGTTTATTGTTGACAAGTATTCATACCAGAATTACCTTTATTTATTATATACAAGTATTCATACCAGAATTAACTTTGTTGATTGTGTACAAGTATTCATACCAGCATTACCTTTGTTTATTGTTGACAAGTAATCATACCAGAATAACCTTTGTTTATTATGTACAAGTAATCTGACCAGAATAACCTTTGTTTACTTTGTACAAGTATTCATACAAGAATTAACTTTGTTGATTTTGTTCAAGTATTCATACCAGAATTACCTTTATTTATTATGTTCTAGTATTCATACCAGTATTACCATTGTTTGTTGTTAACAAGTATTCATACCAGAATAAATTTTGTTTATTGTGTACAAGTATTCATAGCAGAATTACTTTTGTTTATTATGTACACCTAATGTTACCAGAATTACCTTTTTTATTGTGTTCAAGTAATCATACCAGAATTACCTTTTTTATTATGTACAAGTATTCATACCAGAATTACCATTTTTTATTATGTACAAGTATTCATACCAGAATTACCTTTGTTTATTATGTACAAGTATTCATACCAGAATTACCATTTTTTATTATGTACAAGTATTCATACCAGAATTATTACCTTTGTTTATTGTGTACAAGTAATCATGAAACAAGTATTCATACCAGAATTACCTTTTTGTGTATTATGTACAAATAATCATACCAGAATTACCTTTGTTTATTATGTACAAATAATACCAGAATTACCTTTGTTTATTGTGTACAGAATTATCTTTTTTATTGTGTACAATCATACAAGAATTACCTTTGTTTATTGTGTACAAGTAGTCATACCGGAATAACCTTTGTTGATGGTGTACAAGTATTCATACCAGAATTACCTTTGTTTATTATGTACAAGTATTCATACCAGAATTACCTTTGGTTATTGTGTACAAGTTGTAATCATACCAGAATTTTCTTTCTTTATTTTTTACAAGTATTCCTACCAGAATAACCTTTGTTTATTATGTACAAGTATTCATACCAGAATTACCTTTGTTTATTGTGTACAAGAATCCATACCAGAATTACCTTTGTTTCTTGTGTTCAAATATTCATACTAGAATTACCATTGTTGATTAAGTACTAGTATTCATACCAGTATTACCTTTGTTTATAGTTTACAAATATTCATACCAATTTTGGCTTTTTTTACTGTGTACAAGTATTCATACCAGAATTACATTAGTTATTGTTTACAAGTATCCATAGCAGTATTACCTTGTTGATTGTGTACAAGTATTCATACCAGAATTACCATTGTTTATTTTGTACAATATTCATACCAGAATTACCTTTGTTTATTTTTTACAAGTATTCATACCAATTTTGGCTTTTTTTACTGTGTACAAGTATTCATACCAGAATTACATTGTTTATTGTTTACAAGTATTCCATAGTACAAGTATTCATACCTACCTTTGTTTATTGTGTACAAGTACAAGTTTTCTCAAGTATTCATAATAGAATAACCTTTGTTTATTGTATACAAGTATTCATACTAGAATAACCTTTGTTTATTATGTACAAGTAATATTACCAGAATTACCTTTGTTTATTGTGTACAAGTATTCATACCAGAATTACGATTGTTTATCATGTACTAGTATTCATACCAGTATTTCCTTTGTTTATTATGTACAAGTATTCATACCAGAATTACCAGAATACCAGAATTACCATACCAGAATTACCATTTTATTCATACCAGAATTACTTTTGTTTATTATGTACAAGTATTCATACCAGAATTACCATTTGTTTATTGTGTACAAGTAATATCACCAGAATAACCTTTGTGTATTATGTACAAATAATCATACCAGAATTACCTTTGTTTATTATGTACACGTAATGTTACCAGAATTATCTTTTTTATTGTGTACAAGTAATCATACAAGAATTACCTTTGTTTATTGTGTACAAGTAGTCATACCGGAATAACCTTTGTTGATGGTGTACAAGTATTCATACCAGAATTACCTTTGTTTATTATGTACAAGTATTCATACCAGAATTACCTTTGGTTATTGCGTACAAGTTGTAATCATACCAGAATTTTCTTTGTTGATTTTTTTACAAGCATTGCTACCAGATTAACCTTTGTTTATTATGTACAAGTATTCATACTAGAATTACCTTTGTTTATTGTGTACAAGTATCCATACCAGAATTACTTTTGTTTCTTGTGTTCAAGTATTCATACCAGAATTACATTGTTTATTGTTTACAAGTATCCATAGCAGTACTACCTTGTTTATTGTGTACAAGTTTTCTCACCAGAATAAGCTTTGTTGATTGTGTACAAGTATTCATACCAGAATTACCTTTGTATATTGTGTACAAGTATTCATACCAGAATTACCTTTTGTTATTGTGTACAAGTAATCATACCAGAATTTTCTTTGTTGATTTTTTACAAGTATTCATACCAGAATTACCTTTGTTTATTGTGTACAAGTATCCATACCTGAATAACCTTAGTTTATGGTGTACAAGTAATCTTACCAGAATAACCTTTGTTTACTTTGTTCAAGTATTCATACCAGAATTATATTTTTTCTATTGTGTACAAGTATCCATACTAGAATCAATTGTGTTGATTGTGTTCAAGTATTCATACCAGAATTACCTTTGTTGATTATGTACATGTAATGTTACCAGAATTATCTATTGTTATTGTGTACAAGTATTCATACCAGAATTACCTTTTGTTATTGTGTACAAGTAATCATACCAGAATTTTCTTTGTTTATTTTTTACAAGTATTCATACCAGAATTACCTTTGTTTATTGTGTACAAGTATTCATACCTGAATTACCTTTGTTGATGGTGTACACGTATTCATACCAGAATTACCTTTGTTTATTGTGTTCAAGTATTCATACAAGAATTACCTTTGTTTATTTTGTACAAGTATTCATACCAGAATAACCTTTGTTTATTATGTACAAGTATTCATACAACAATTACCTTTGTTTATTGTGTTCAAGTATTCATACCAGAATTACCTTTGTTTATTGTGTACAAGTATTCATACAAGAATTACCTTTGTTTATTGTTGATAAGTATTCATACCAGAATTACCTTTGTTTATTGTGTACAAGTATTCATACCAGAATTACCTTTGTTTATTGTGTACAAGTATTCATACCAGAATAACCTTTGTTTATTGTGTACAAGTATTCATACCAGAATTACCTTTGTTTATTTTGTACAAGTATTCATACCAGAATTACCTTTGTTTATTGTGTTTTTTTACCTTTGTTTATTTTGTACAAGTATTCATACCAGAATTACCTTTGTTTATTGTTGACAAGTATTCATACCAGAAATACCTTTGTTTATTGTGTACAAGCATTCTCACCAGAATTACCTTTGTTTGTTGTGTACAAGTATTCATACCAGAATTACCTTTGTTTATTGTGTACAAGTATTCTTACCTGTATTACCTTTGTTTATTGTTATGGGTTTTTTTTATTAGATTAAACTTAGAATATTTGTTAGGTTTATACGAGTATTAATAACACAATTACGTATGTTGATTGTGTGCGAATGTCTATAACAGAATCACCGATTTATTCAACGGACAAAATACGCCGGATACATTCATGAATGCACTGACTGACCGACCTGTTACTCGATCTGTGACGTATAAACACAGCTTGATGATTCAGAAAGCTATATGTTTCTTTTAATATCAAAACTATTCATTTGCTCTCAAATCACTGCTCCATTTTTTTACCATAAAACCTCATTAAGTAAACGCTAAAGAATTTAAGAGCGTAATAAACTGTTATTCTATAGATGTCATATTCGTTTATTTGTGTGGTGATGTAGGGGAAACAGAGCCGAGAACTGCTGAGAATGTTAAACGATTAATGTTTTTTTCAGATTCCGCCACCTGCTGATGATATTAGAAGGTGGTCTGTGGGGGTTAAAACTATACAGTTGTCTAGACTGCAACAGATTATATAACTAATGTCCGTCAAACATCTGTTTTTAGTAACGTTGAACCTAGCCTCAGATAACGGGCACGTGGTGCTTTAAACGAAAGTTAGTGTTTTCATCTCCGAGAACATTTTTGGGCAGTAATCTTCGTATAATAGATCAGAAAATAATTTTCACTTTTATAACGGACTTTCTTTTGTCCAC
This sequence comes from Ylistrum balloti, assembly GCF_031769215.1. Classification (NCBI taxonomy): domain Eukaryota; kingdom Metazoa; phylum Mollusca; class Bivalvia; order Pectinida; family Pectinidae; genus Ylistrum; species Ylistrum balloti. The sequence goes on from NW_026782843.1 coordinate 24,297, forward strand.
AGCTCCTGTAAACTTCCTGTATAACTAAACACTAAAAAGGAACGTCATGTTCACATTTTCAGACAACTTCCTGTATAACTAAATATAAAAAAGGAACGTCATGTCCACAGCTCCAGACAACTTCCTGTATAACTAAATATCAAAAAGGAACGTCATGTTCACAGTTTCAGACAACTTCCTGTATAACTAAATATCAAAAAGGAACGTCATGTTCACAGTTTCAGACAACTTCCTGTATAACTAAACGCTAAAAAGTAACAACATGTCCACAGCTCCTGACAACTTCCTGTATAATTAAATATAAAAAATGGAAGTCATGTCCACAGATCCTGACAACTTTCTGTATAATTAAATATCAAAAATGGACGTCATGTCCGCAGCTCCTGACAACTTTCTGTATAACTAAATATCAAAAGGAACGTCATGTCCACAGCTCCTGTTAACTTCCTGTTACTAACTATCAAGAAGGAACGTCATTTCCACAGCTCCTGACAACTTCCTGTTTAAATAAATTCTAAAAAGTAACGTCAAGTCCACAGCTCCAGACAATTTCCTGTATAACTAAATATAAAAAACGGACGTCATGTTCACAGCTGCAGACAACTTCCTGTATAATTAAATATCAAAAATTGACGTCATGTCCACATCTCCTGACAACTTCCTGTATAACTAAATATCAAAAGGAACGTCATGTCCACAGCTCCATACAACTTCCTGTATAACTAAATATCAAAATGGACGTCATGTCCACAGCTCCTGACAACTTCCTGTATAACTAAATATAAAAAACGGACGTCATGTTCACAGCTGCAGACAACTTCCTGTATAATTAAATATCAAAAATTGACGTCATATCCACATCTCCTGACAACTTCCTGTATAACTAAATATCAAAAGGAACGTCATGTCCGCAGCTCCTCTCAACTTTAATGGTAGAGTAAACAGATATGATAGGAATGTCTAGGGTGAGGATTAGTCTTACCCTAACTTTAATGGTAGAGTAAACAGATATGATAGGAATGTCTAGGGTGAGGATTAGTCTTACCCTAACTTTAATGGTAGAGTAAACAGATATGATAGGAATGTCTAGGGTGAGGATTAGTCCCTAACGCTAATGATGGATCAAATGTCTATAACGAAAACTTGATGACGTGATTTCTAAACATGTATAAAATTACATTATTTGATTGAAAGCATGTATTTTAGAGGCTATTCTATATATCGCAATGAGAAGATGAAAACCAAATGTCTAAATACAAAAGTTTATCTATGGAACTTAACTCTCTCTGTTTAGGAAAAACCAGGAAAATTGTTAATCATCTCGTCTTAAAACATTTAGGGTCAAATCTTTCTAAATTTAAATACGGAGTAGCGCTAATCCACCGTTGTTGTTTTGTCTGGCCAGGGCAGCACGTGCAAGTGAGTTCAAACTAATATACACTATTCTACGTACTCTGGCCGTCTGCCAGGTAGTGTAATACCTTCGTTGGCGGTAGGCAATGCAAGCGGGGTGTTGATTTAGTCTGAGTGATGGGTTCGATAGGCGAGAATGAGGGGGGAGTAATTTCTTATTATGACTACAAATGACTCGCAGCGTCTCATTTCGTAAAATGATGTTGATTACCTGGTAGTCGAGGAACAGTTAAACCTAAATACTCCAACCCTTATCACAGATCAGCTTAGGTCTTCCCTGTAGTTAAACGAGGATCACCATAACCTTTCACAACCCAATTATCATTAACTATCACTAACGAAAAGGGCGGAACAACGGTACTACATTGCACACGATTCAAAATGTGTGTTAATATCTGTTATTCTTATTAGTGTCTTGGCTATATTAGCGTATTTTAAATATAAATATCATTCAATATTAAGAACAGTGAATATTTGAGATCAATGAACATATCTATATTCCGTGTTGATTTCATATTATCAGTGTTTAAGACCTCCGAATAAGTAAAACCTGCAAGGTTTGTTTTACAGTAGTGAGTTTTTAAGACCAATGGGTATATAAGACCAGTTATTGTGGACAAGGAAAGAAGGAGTGAATCGTTTGTTATTATAATCAGTGAAAGAGAGAGAATTGTTACTTATTAAGACCAGTGAAGGAGGGAGAATTGTAACTTATTAAGACCAGTAAATGAAGGAAATTTGTTTCTTATTAAGACCAGTGATTTTTGCATATTAACATTAAGACCAGCTGTTAGTTACTCTGTACCTTTGTATTTTTGCATATTAACATAAATGAATATGTGTTATTTTCTATTTCTTGTTGATAAGTAACACAGGTAGGCACGTATTGGTTTTGTACTTTTGGAGGTAACACAGGTGAGCATGTGTTATTTTTGTATTTTTGGGTGATAGGTCACAGAGGTGAGCATGTGTTATCATTTTTATATTTTTGATTTAAGGTCACAGAAGTGAGCATGTGCTAACATTTTTCTATATCTTTTGACGTTAGGCCACACTGTTGAGCATGTTTTATCATTTTTATATTTTTTATGTAAGGTCACAGAGGTGAACACGTGTTAACATTTTCTATATTTTTTGATGTAATGTAACAGAGATGAACATGTGTTAACATTTTCTATATCTTTTGGTGTAAGTTCACAGAGGTGAGCATGTGTTAACATTTACTATATCTCTTGATGTAAGTTCACAGAGGTGAACATGTGTTAACATTTTCTATACATTTTGATGTAAGGTCACAGAGGTGAACATGTGTTAACATTTTCTATATTTTTTATATAAGGTAACAGAGCATGTGTTCTCATGTTTCATATTCATTGATGCAAGGACACAGAGGTGAACATGTGTTCTCATGCTTTGTATATTTTTTATGTAATTTAACAGAGGTGAACATGTGTTCTCATTTTCATATTCTTTGATGTAAGGTAACAGAGGTGAACATGTGTTTTCATGTTTCATATTCTTTGATGCAAGGACACAGAGGTGAGCATGTGTTAACATTTTTTGTATCTTTTCATGTTAGATCACACAGGTGAGCATGTGTTTTCATTTTTTCATATTCTTTAATGTAAGGACACAGAGGTGAACATGTGTTCTCATGCTTTGTATATTTTTTATGTAATTTAACATAGGTGAACATATGTTCTCATTTTCATATTCTTTGATGTAAAGTAACAGAGGTGAACATGTGTTTTCATAGTTTATTTTGTGTGGTTTTGTAATGAAGTCACCTAGTGCAGTGTGTTGTTATTTCTACTTTGTAGTCAATATGTCACGTAGGTGAATCTTTGCTTTTATATTTCAATATCTTGTTTATGCGATGGAAGTATGATGAAGTCCATTTGTCTGGCTTTTGATTTTTTATTTATTTCTTCAACTTCTAGAGATGCTTTCTGTGGCCTTGCTTACATTGTTTAAACTCTTCCTTAACCTACAGTAGTTAATTGTTATGTAAATTCGATACTCAAGGGCTTGCTCCGAATATCACTATTTCTGTGACAGATATCTGTAAAGGTGACGGATACACCTACAGATTAGAGTTTTGAGAGATGAAAGACGCACTTATTAGAAATTGTTCACTAGCTATTGCGATATTAAGTTTTATGTTTTTATAGTCATAATAAATCACGTTCTTATTTCAAACAATATCATTATTTACTTCGATAGACCAGGATTTACACGATGGATGTTTTCGAAGAAGCAGAAATTGCTTAACATTCCGGAACACCTGGACTTATATTCCTTCTGCTCTTAAGAAACCTTTGTGCATATCTTTCTTTTGTTAGGTTTAGGGTAATTTTATTTTAAATCGAGATTCTATTGATATGTCGGTATTTTGTTTGTTGTTTGTGGGATAGTTGATAATTAAGATAATTAGCAACTTCTTACAATAACAATAAGAAAATACTAACATGTCATAATAATCGTAACCCAAACACAAATAAAATAAAACTAGATTATAATGTGAACAAATATTTACGTGGAGACTCCTGCAAAAGTACAAGGAGTATAAGACCAGGTGTCTTGGAAGAGTAAGCTTTTCCTACTACATCAACTGCACCCGGCATGTAAAGTTTGGTTAATTCAAACGAAGTAATATCATGTTATAAAATGATAACAAGGCATTCAACAACGGAACAAACAAATATATTATCGAGAAACAAATGCGTCGAGCTTCATATCGCAAATGGAAATAGAATTTCTCAATGAGATCACTATGACGACAGATAACTTCCTCATAAGTGTCATCAATTAACCTGCATCTTTGAAACTCCGTGTTATGAGTATGTCCGGTAGTTGATGACATCAGGTCCTTGAATATTGAATCAACTGCGACAAGTAAACACTACATGTGTGTGGTGCAAGATGTTGAAATCCATAAATTTACCGTAGAGATATTGGTGGAAATACATCCATGTTGTTTTAGTTGTAGGGAAAAAAATCGAGATTCTTGGCTGATGAAGATGAGGCTGTCGTGTCCTTGAGTTTCAATAATAATGGGTTATTAGTTAATTGTTAAACTAGTTTATCTTAGCATCGTTAATTTGTGTTTTGTTTTTGTCGAATAGGATTTCCTTAGCTGCTTTCCAAACTTTTACCTCTAGTATCACTGATCAGGTTGACATTTGTCAAGTATAGTTTAAGCATGGCATCTAAATGATTACAGAATTTATATCTACATATATATTTTTGGTTTTGTACATTTCCAGCAAGTAATGTTTCACTAGCATTTTATTGATATCAAAATATTGAAGATTGTACGAAAACACACAAATGAATAGCACCATTTAATAATTTAGAATTATACAGAACCAAACAATGAGTTAAACCACACCATACAGCTGTTTCGTTCTTTTAGTACTCGTAAGTGATGCCAAGGGGCTAAATTTTGAAGCCTAGGAGGTGACTAAGGAAAATCCAAAGTGATCAAAAGGTACATCAGCCCCATATTTGAATAAATTTCGTTATATTCATAAAATAACTTTAAAACAAAGTCAACTACATGTATTTATCGTGAACCGTGCCATTATGAGAATGAAATAAACATGACATGCAGACTACAACCTGCTGTCTTTAAGACTGGACAAAAGACTCACAAGTGAATAGCACCTTTTATATAATTACTATTGACTTATACTGTACATGTACACCAATATACAATATTTAATGTCCAATTTACAGCTTTAACAAATTCCGATTATACCTATCATAAAAAGGCAAAAATTAACTTATATCCAATGTATACATATTACTACAACCGGAGAAATTTGATTTGAACAGAATTTATATTTTAGATCTTGAATAACTTTCAGAACTGTTGGGTCATCAGAAAACATCAACATAATCATAATACAAAGTCAAATTCCATAAAACTAGGACTAAATGGAAACAAAGAAAGATTTATACGGAGACACTTGAAAAGGGACAATGTGCTGCTCAGTTATTAAAATGCGTCCAACTGCTATTACAGTAAGTTCATTTGTTTTGTTTTGTTATTTTGTGCTGGTGGGTTATTGAAGTAAAAACGCCTTTTTTATTTTGTATTACTGGTTTATGAAAGTAAGTCCAACTTTTGGTTTGTCTTCATTATTAACTGAAATCAGATAAAATATTTTTTGAATTGTTTTTGTATTTCGTTTTGAAAGGTATTGAAGAAAGTCCATTTTTGTATTTTGTTCTTACGAGTTATTGAAGTGAATCCTCTTTTCTGGTATATTGTGTGGAGGGGTTATTGAAATCTGTCCATGTTAAAAAAATAATTTTGTGCTGATGGGTTATTGAAATCTGTCCATTTAAAAAAAAACAATTTTGTGCTGATGGGTTATTGAAATCTGTCCATTTAAAAAAAACTATTTTGTGCTGATGGGTTATTGAAATCTGTCCATTTAAAAAAAACTATTTTGTGCTGATGGGTTATTGAAGAAGGAAAAGTGGTTTTGATTATTTTTGTGTGAATTTGTTTTTGTTACTTTCAGAACCAATTACCGAATATTATACTGATAATACACGCTGAAACGATGCTTGAGAATTAGACAAGGAAACAAGCGACGATAACTGACAACGAAGCAGCCAAACAACATGTAGCTTGTATCAATGGGTACCTCGTCCGTCATCTGTAAATGTTAGGATAACCCAGCCAAGTCTGGAAATTCACATTAGTATTATTCCAATATTGCGTTGTTGAAGACTGAGCATGATAGTGGTTAGAACAAGCTGGTATGTTTACTTAAGAATCGTTAACAACAAGCAACAGAAGAATCAAGTTGTTTTTTGAGACTGTTTTGCAGGGAATAATGAAAATACGATTGTTTCTAATTGTTTAACAGTCAGATGATTTATGTTTTTATATCGCCGCCACCAACGATGTGGACGGTGTTAATGTTTGGCGATACATCAATCTACACAAGCGCTACGAGAGTTCTTAGTACTGACATCCGGCGCTGAGAAAGATCAAAGGCATTCTGTCTATTACAAAATATCCCTGTCCACATACATTATCTGTATAATCATCCTTCCTGATGATGATGAAAAATATCCCAAACAGGTATGTTTACTTACAATCCAACGACATACAAATGTACTATACATTAAAACAATAATTTGAGAAAATAGTAGTTCCGACTCTTGCCTTGAATCTCTAACCTTGGAACCCTTCTTCTGTCTTCAATCCGGATAAACAGGTCGGATTAAATATGACGTATTGCTTCAATTTCAAATACACAAGTAGAGAAAGGTCTTCAAACAAGATCAAAGTGATAAAAATTACAGCAACTCCACGAACAACTAGACAATACATATATCTAAAAGACGAAAACAAAAATACATTAAATACATCAAAAATACAATAAACAACAAATACATGAAAATGCAACAATCTAACACACAACGAGAGGAAAGTATGTCTCTTTGACAAACAACCAGATAGAGACACATCTCTTTAACAAACAACCAGATAGAAACACATCTCTTTAACAAACAACTACAGGCAAGCACAACTCTTTAACAAACAACTACAGGGAAGTACATGTCTTTAACAAACAACTACAGGAAAGCACAACTCTTTAACAAACAACTACAGGAAAGCACATCTCTTTAACAAACAACTACAGGGAAGTACATCTCTTTAACAAACAACTACAGGAAAGCATAACTCTTTAACAAACAACTACAGGGAAGTACATGTCTTTAACAAACAACTACAGGAAAGCACAACTCTTTAACAAACAACCACAGGGAAGTACATATCTTTAACAAGCAACTACAGGGAAGTACATATCTTTAACAAACAACTACAGGGAAGTACAACTCTTGAACAAACAACCACAGGGAAGTACATATCTTTAACAATCATCATTTTGAGCCAGACCGTCAGTGACGAGATTTTTTACTTTCACTATCACCACTTTGAACCTGACAGTCCGTGACGAGATCTTTGACTTTCACTCTAACCACTTTGAACCTGACAGCCAGTTTTGATATATTTGACTTTTACTATCATCATTGTGAACCAGACAGTCATTGACGAGATCTTTGACTTTTAATATCATCATTTGAACCTGACCCGCAGTGTCGAGATCTTTGACTTTTAATATCATCATTTTGAACCTGACCCTCGGTGACGAGATCTGTGACTTTCACTATCACCACTTTGACCCGCATTGACGAGATCTTTGACTTTTAATATCATCATTTGAACCTGACCCTCAGTGACGAGATCTTTGACTTTTAATATTATCATTGTGAACCAGACAGTCATTGACGAGATCTTTGACTTTTAATATCATCACTTTGAACCTGACCGTCAGTGACGAGATCTTTTTACTTTTAATATCACCACTTTGCACCCGACCGTCAGTGGTGAGATATTTTGCTTTCACTATTACCACTTTGAACCTTACCGTCAGTGACGAGATCTTTGACTTTTACTATAACTACTTTAAATCTGACCGTCAGTGACGAGATCATTGATTTTCACTCTCACCACTTTGAACTTGACCGTCAGTGACGAGATTATTGACTTTCACACTCACCACTTTGAACCTGACCGTCAGTGACGAGATCATTGATTTTCACTCTCACCACTTTGAACCTGACCCTCAGTGACGAGATCTTTGACTTTCATTCTAACCACTTTGAACCTGACAGCCAGTTTTGATATCTTTGACTTTTACTATCATCATTGTGAACCAGACAGTCATTGACGAGATCTTTGACTTTTAATATCATCATTTGAACCTGACCCTCAGTGACGAGATCTTTGACTTTTAATATCACCACTTTGCACCCGACCGTCAGTGAAGAGATATTTTGCCTTTACTCTCACCAGTATGAACCAGACAGTCAGTAACGAGATCTTTGACTTTCACAATAATTTTTTTTAATCTGACCGTCATGGACGACATGTTTGACTTTTACTCTCACCACTTTGAAACTGACCGCCAGTTTTGAGATCTTTGACTTTTACTATCACAACTTTGAACCTGGCCGTAATGGTCAAGATCTTTGACTTTTACTATAATCATTTGGAACCTGACCGTCAGTGACAAGTTCTTTTACTTTCACTATCACCACTTTGAACATGACAGTCAATGACAAGATCTTTGACTTCTGCAATCATCTTTTCGAATCTGACCGTCAGTGACGAGATCTTTGACTTTCAATATCACAACTTTGAACCTGACCATTAATGAAGAGATCTTTGACTTTTTCTATCTTCATTTTGAACCTGATCGTCAGTGACGAGTTTTTTTACTTTCACTATCACCACTTTGAACCTCTCAGTCAGTGACGAGATCTTTGACTTTTACTCTCATCATTTTGAACCCGTCCGTAACCCAGCAGGCATTTTACGTCAAATTTACGTCGGATTTGGACTTCATCCTGACGTCAGGATTACGTCAAATAATGGTCAGAAATGAAAGTAATATTGAAGTAAATGTCTGACATCTATATTATGTCAGTATTTTACGTCAGATTTTCGTCATTTATTAGTCAGAATGGGTCAGAATCTGACTTCAGATGCGTTACGTTGCGGATGCTTTGAAGAATTAAAAAGTAATATTAATAAAATAAATCAAAATATAGTTCCTCTTACAAATTTTATTTACAGCATAATTGCACAAAAAAAATATATATGTATCATGACAATAATCAACAAATTTACAAAAATGACAAGAGCGACAAAAGAAATTATTCATGACATGATCTTCATTGTTTAAATATAACAAAACTAGTCTTAAAGACAATAAAAACAAGCTTCTGTATATATGAACTCTCGTGTGTAAATTTTCTATCAAAGTCATTATTTTAACACATGCACAATAAAAACAAAATATTCATTTTCTTTTCAAGATTTTACAATAAACAAGAATTGGAAAAAAAACTGGTTAAAGAAATTATTAAAATATTGAAAACCTAATTTATAAATACATACACAAAAAGCAACCATGAAACATTCCAAATGCACAAATTACAAAATGTTTGAAACATAAAATGTTCATATTTATTCTCTGTTAGAGTGAACCCCTAACAAAATTAATGTATATTTTATTATAATACCAGTAACCCTTCTTAAAATTAAGATTTGAATACCATGTTTCCCATGAAAAGTTGACAATGTTTTTCCCAATACATGAATGACACAATATGTTACAAGAAGGACTTCAAATTATTAAATACAAATAAGATGAGATAATAAAAGAGGAAGTTTTCCATGAAACTTTATGCCTGAAAATAGGTTTGCAATATTAAATATTGATTGTTGGTACAGAGATTCATGTAAATAAATGTTGATAACATTATTTACTGGTGTCTTCCTCCTCCTCCACTTCTCCTGTCGGGCACATGTTTTAATGTGTACCCGATCACTGCTTCCAGGTCAGCGTCTCTGCAGTCTGTACACCTTTGTGTGCTTTCTGAAAGGATCAATGCAATAGATCTTAATACTTATGTAACATTTGTTGTTCTTTATTTTTTTCTAGTATTGCATTTAATGTTATAAAATATTGCAATGGGGAAGAAAATTTATTCCTTTAAAGATTTAAAGAAGAATGTAGAATATGAATATTCTACCCAAGGTGAAGAAGTTTGGGTTATAACTTTTTTTTTCAATTTCAAAATATTTTATTGTTAATAAATAGTATACATAACAAAATATATAACATATTATAAATAAATAGTCTAAACTTAGTATCAACAATGGGATTAAGTCTTTTCCCAAATGATACCGGTATATTTTAAATTGATTAATGTATTCAATTTTTTTAAATAATAGGATGGTATTTTTCAGTTTATAATAATAAAGAGAGAATAAAGAAAAGAAAATAAACCACTCACATACTCACTCCCACACTACATCCACAACTACTTAAGTATACTAAATATTATAACTATAGGATTTGTATGTATATATTATTACTTGTAAATTGAGAATCTTTTAGTTTTTTTTAATAAGAACTAGTATGATAAAGTATAAAACTACTAAATTCTTCTGACATTCCAATGATACCATAAAGCAAACCAATAAGGTTAACATTTCCTAATAAATTATATACTAAATTAACATGATGTCTAACATGTGAGTAAAGAGGACACTGGAAGAAAAAGTGTATAGCATCTTCAAAATTTGCACCACACATACAGGAGCCATTTGGGTTATAACCTTTGAAGCCTCCGTTAAGACCCCAACTTATACACCCTTAGGTAGAATATCCATATCACACATACCTACATTTGTACATTAACTATTTTTCTCCCGTTATTTTTTTAAAAGTTACAAACCAGATTGCAAGCTTTAGCGAGTTTGACTTATTATAACTTTTAAAACACCGTCACTGACGACATCTACTTTCACTCACACCAATTTGAACTTGACCGTCATCCGGTGACAACATCTTTGTTTAACTCTCACCACTTGGAACCTACAGTCTGTGACAAGACCATGATTTTTTACTACTTTCACCCCAACCGTCAGGGACGAAAAATTTTGTAAAATTTTACCCCTTTGAACCTACCGTCATTGGCGAGATCTTTGACTTTTACTATCATCGTTTTGACAGTCAGTGACAAGACCTTTGACTTTTACTATCACTACTTTCACCCCAACCGTCCGTCAATTGACGAGATATTTGACTTTTATTTTTACCACTTTAAACTTGATAGTGACATCGTTTTGAGTCAGACCGTCAGTGACGAGATCTTTGACTTTTACTATCATCGTTTTGACAGATATTTGACCGTCAATTGACGAGATATTTGACTTTTATTTCATACCACTTTAAACTTGAAAGTCAGTGACGAGATCTTTGACTTTTTTTCACTTGACGTAGTGACGAGATCAAAAGCTTTTTTTTTACCAATTTGAACTTGTCGTTTGACGAGATATTTGACTTTTATTTTTACCACTTTAAACTTGATAGTCAGTGACGAGATCTTTGACTTTCACTCTTACTACTTTGAACTTGACCGTCTGTGACGATCTTTAACTTTCATCACCACTTTTTGACTTCATACCACTTTAAACCTGACCGTGACGAGATCTTTGACTTTTACAATCATCTTTTTGATAACCGTCACTGACGACATCTTTGACTTTCGCTCTCTCCACTTTGAACCTGACTGTCATTGACAAGTTCTTTTACTTTCACTATCACAACTTTGAACCTGACCGTCAGTGACGACATCTTTGACTTTTGTTATCAACACTTTGAACCCGAGTGTCAGTGATGAGATCTTTGACTTTTACTATCACCACATTGCACCCTACCGTCTGTGACGAGATCTTTGACTTTTCATCTCACCACTTTGAACCCGACCTTCAGTGACGACATCTTTGACTTTCACTCACACCACTTTAAACCTGACCGTCAGGGACGAGATCTTTGACTTTTACAATCATCTTTTTGATAACCGTCACTGACGACATCTTTGACTTTCGCTCTCTCCACTTTGAACCTGACTGTCATTGACAAGTTCTTTTACTTTCACTATCACAACTTTGAACCTGACCGTCAGTGACGACATCTTTGACTTTTGTTATCAACACTTTGAACCAGAGTGTCCGTGATGAGATCTTTGACTTTTACTATCAACACATTGCACCCTACCGTCTGTGACGAGATCTTTGACTTTTACTCTCACCACTTTGAACCCTTTGAACTTGACCGTCTGTGACGACATCTTTGACTTTCACTCTCACCACTTTGAACTTTACCGTCATTGACAACATCTTTGACTTTCACTCTCACCACTTGGAACCTGACAGTCAGTGACAAGACCTTTGACTTTTACTATCACTACTTTCACCCCAACCGTCAGGGACGAGTTATTTTGCTTTTACTTTTACCCCTTTGAACCTGACCGTCAGTCGAGATCTTTGACCGTCAATTGACGAGATCTTTGACTTTTATTTTTACCACTTTAAACTTGATAGTCAGTGATGAGATCTTTGATCATCGTTTTGAAGTGACCGTCAGTGACGAGATCTTTGACTTTTACTATCATCATTTTGAGCCAGACGGTCAATTGACGAGATCTTTTACTTTTATTTTTACCACTTTTAACTTGATAGTCAGTGATGAGATCTTTTGCTTTTACAATCACCACTTTGAACCCAACTGTCAGCGATGAGATCTTTGACTTTACTATCACCACTTTGAACTTTGACTTTACCACTTTGACTTCTGTCAGTGACGACATCTTTGACTTTTACTATCACCACTTTGAACCTGACCGTCAGGGACGAGATCCTTGACTTTTACAATCATCCTTTTTTTGAACCTTTGACCGTCAGTGACGATATCTTTGACTTTCACTCTTACCACTTTGAACCTGACCGTCTGTGACGAGATCTCTAACTTTCACTTTCATCACTTTGAACTTGACCGTCAGTGACGAGATCTTTTGCTTTTACTATCACCACATTGAACCTGACCGTCACTGACAAGATCTTTGACTTTCAATATCACAACTTTGAACCTGAATGTCAGTGAAGAGATCTTTGACTTTTACTTTGAACCCGATCATCTTTCTTTTACTATTTGAACTGACCGTCAGTGACGATCTTTGACTTTTACTCTCACCACTTTGAACCCGACCGTCAGTGACGACATCTTTGACTTTCACTCACACCACTTTGAACTTGACCGTTTGACGAGATCTTTGACTTTCAATCTCATCACTTTGAACTTGACCGTCAGTGACGAGATCAGTTGTGACTTTTACTATCACTACTTTGAACCTGACAGTCAGTGACGAGATCTTTGACTTTTACTATCATAATTTTGAATCTGACCGTCAGTGACGAGATCTTTGACTTTTACTCTAAGCACTTTGAACCTGACCTTCAGTGACGAGATCTCTGACTTTTATTATCATCATTTTGAACCCGACCGCCAGTTACGAGATCTTTGACTTTTACTATCATAATTTTGAATCTGACCGTCAGTGACGAGATCTTTGACTTTTACTTTTACCACTTTGAACTTGACCGTCAGTGATGAAATATTTTGCTTTTACTCTAAGCACTTTGAACCTGACCGTCAGTGACGAGATCTTTGACTTTTACTATCATAATTTTGAATCTGACCGTCAGTGACGAGATCTTTGACTTTCAATCTCATCACTTTGAACTTGACCGTCAGTGACGACATCTTTGACTTTCAATCTCACCACTTTGAACTTGACCGTCAGTGACGACATCTTTGACATTCACTCTCACCACTTTGAAATTGACCGTCAGTGACAAGATCTTTTGCTTTTACTATCACCGTTTTGAGTCCGACCGCCAGTTACGAGATCTTTGACTTTTACTATCATAATTTTGAATCTGACCGTCAGTGACGAGATCTTTGACTTTCAATCTCATCACTTTGAACTTGACCGTCAGTGACGAGATCAGTTGTGACTTTTACTATCACTACTTTGAACCTGACCGTCAGGGACGAGATCCTTGACTTTTACAATCATCCTTTTGAACCTGACCGTCAGTGACAAGTTCTTTTACTTTCACTATCACCACTTTGAACCTGACCGTCACTGACAATTCACTGTCACCACTTTGAACTTGACCATCTTTGACGACATCTTTGACTTTCATTCTCACCACTTTGAACCTAATCGTCAGTGACGAGATCTTTGACATTTAATATCATCATTTTGAACCAGACAGTCAGTGATGAGATCTTTAGCTTTTACTATCACCACTTTGAACATCTTTTGACCACTTTCAGTGACGAGATCCGACTTTTACTATCACCACTTTGAACTTGACCGTCAGTGACGACATCTTTGACATTCACTCTCACCACTTTGAAATTGACCGTCAGTGACAAGATCTTTTGCTTTTACTATCACCACTTTGAACCTAACCTCCAGTTTTGAGATCTTTGACTTTTACTATCATCATTTTGAGCCTGACCGTCAGTGACGTGATCTTTGACTTTTATTTTTACCAATTTGCACTTGACCTTCAGTAACGAGATCTTTGACTTTTACTATCATAATTTTAAATTTGACCGTCAGTGACGACATCTTTGACTTTTACTATCATAATTTTAAATTTGACCGTCAGTGACGAGATCTTTGACTTTCACTCTCACCACTTTGAACTTGACCGTCAGTGACGACATCTTTGACTTTCACTCTTACCACTTTGAACTTGACCGTCTGTGACGATATCTTTGACTTTTACGAGATATTTGACTTTCACTATCACCACGTTGAACCTGACCGTCAGTGACGATTCACTGTCACCACTTTGAACTTGACCATCTTTGACGACATCTTTGACTTTCATTCTCACCACTTTGAACCTGACTGTCAGTGAGAGATCTTTGACTTTTACTATCATCAATTTGAACCAGACCGTCATTGACGAGATCTTTGACTTTTACTTTTACCACTTTGAACTTGAACTTGACCATTTTAGTCAGTGAAGAGATCTTTGACTTAACAATCATCGTTTTGAACCTGACCGTCAATGACAAGTTCTTTTACTTTTATTATCATCATTTTGAGCCAGACGGTCAATTGACGAGATCTTTTACTTTTATTTTTACCACTTTAAACTTGATAGTCAGTGACGAGATCTTTGACTTTTACAATCATCGTTTTGAGTCAGACCGTCAGTGACGAGATCTTTGACTTTTACTATCATCGTTTTGAGCCAGACCGTCAATTGACGAGATATTTGACTTTTATTTTTACCACTTTAAACTTGATAGTCAGTGACGAGATCTTTGACTTTCACTCTTACCACTTTGAACTTGACCGTCTGTGACGACATCTTTAACTTTCACTCTTACCACTTTGAACTTGACCGTCTGTGACGAGATCTTTGACTTTCACTCTTACCACTTTAAACCTGACCGTCAGGGACGAGATCTTTGACTTTTACAATCATCTTTTTGATAACCGTCACTGACGACATCTTTGACTTTCGCTCTCTCCACTTTGAACCTGACTGTCATTGACAAGTTCTTTTACTTTCACTATCACAACTTTGAACCTGACCGTCAGTGACGACATCTTTGACTTTTGTTATCAACACTTTGAACCCGAGTGTCAGTGATGAGATCTTTGACTTTTACTATCACCACATTGCACCCTACCGTCTGTGACGAGATCTTTGACTTTTACTCTCACCACTTTGAACCCGACCTTCAGTGACGACATCTTTGACTTTCACTCACACCACTTTAAACCTGACCGTCAGGGACGAGATCTTTGACTTTTACAATCATCTTTTTGATAACCGTCAACATCTTTGACTTTCGCTCTCTCCACTTTGAACCTGACTGTCATTGACAAGTTCTTTTACTTTCACTATCACAACTTTGAACCTGACCGTCAGTGACGACATCTTTGACTTTTGTTATCAACACTTTGAACCAGAGTGTCAGTGATGAGATCTTTGACTTTTACTATCACCACATTGCACCCTACCGTCTGTGACGAGATCTTTGACTTTTACTCTCACCACTTTGAACCCGACCGTCAGTGACGACATCTTTGACTTTCACTCACACCAATTTGAACTTGACCGTCATTGACAACATCTTTGACTTTCACTCTCACCACTTGGAACCTGACAGTCAGTGACAAGACCTTTGACTTTTACTATCACTACTTTCACCCCAACCGTCAGGGACGAGTTATTTTGCTTTTACTTTTACCCCTTTGAACCTGACCGTCAGTGGCGAGATCTTTGACTTTTACTATCATCGTTTGGAGCCAGACCGTCAATTGACGAGATATTTGACTTTTATTTTTACCACTTTAAACTTGATAGTCAGTGACGAGATCTTTGACTTTTACAATCATCGTTTTGAGTCAGACCGTCAGTGACGAGATCTTTGACTTTTACTATCATCGTTTTGAGCCAGACCGTCAATTGACGAGATATTTGACTTTCACTCTTACCACTTTGAACTTGACCGTCTGTGACGACATCTTTGACTTTCACTCTTACTACTTTGAACTTGACCGTCTGTGACGACATCTTTAACTTTCACTCTTACCACTTTGAACTTGACCGTCTGTGACGACATCTTTGACTTTCACTCTTACCACTTTAAACCTGACCGTCAGGGACGAGATCTTTGACTTTTACAATCATCTTTTTGATAACCGTCACTGACGACATCTTTGACTTTCGCTCTCTCCACTTTGAACCTGACTGTCATTGACAAGTTCTTTTACTTTCACTATCACAACTTTGAACCTGACCGTCAGTGACGACATCTTTGACTTCTGATATCAACACTTTGAACCCGAGTGTCAGTGATGAGATCTTTGACTTTTACTATCACCACATTGCACCCTACCGTCTGTGACGAGATCTTTGACTTTTACTCTAACCACTTTGAACCCGACCGTCAGTGACGACATCTTTGACTTTCACTCACACCACTTTGAACTTGACCGTCATTGACGAGATCTTTGACTTTTATTTTTACCATTTTAAACTTGACAGTCAGAGTTGAGATCTTTGACTTTTACTCTCACCACTTTGAACCTGACCGTCAATGACGAGCTCTTTAACTTTACTATCATCATTTTGAACCTGTCCTTCAAGGACGAGACCCTTGACTTTTACAATAATCATTTCGAAACAGACCGTCAGTGACGAGATATTTTACTTTCACTATTACCACTTTGAACCTGACAATCAGTAACGAGATCTTTGACTTTTACTATCATCATTTTGAACCCGACCGTCTATGACGAGATCTTTGACTTCACTATTATGATTTTGAACCTGACCGTAAGTGACGAGTTCTTTTACTTTCACTCCTACCAATTTGAACGTGGCCGTCAGTGACGACATCTTAGACTTTCACTCTCACCACTTGGAACCTGATAGTCAGTGACAAGATCTTTGACTTTCACTATCACTACTTTGAACTTGACCGTCTGTGACGAGATCTTTAAGTTTTACTATCATCATTTTTAACCCGACCGTCAGTGACGACATCTTTGACTTTCACTCTTACCACTTTGAACTTGACCATTATTGACGAGATCTTTGACTTTTATTTTTACCATTTTAAACTTGACAGTCAGAGTTGAGATGTTTTGCTTTTACTATTACCATTTTGAACCTGACCGTCAATTGACGAGGTCTTTGACTTTTCTTTTTACCACTTTAAACTTGACCGTCAATGATGAGATCTTTGACTTTTACTCTAACAATTTTGAACCTGGCAGTCAGTGACGATATATTTGACTTTTACAATCATCTTTATGAATCTGACCGTCAGTGACGAGATTTTTGAGTTTCACTCTCATCACTTTGAACTTAACCGTCACTGACGACATCTTTGACTTTCACTCTCATCACTTTGAACTTGACCGTCAGTAACGACATCTTTGACTTTCCCTCTCACCACTTTGAACTTGACCGTCAGTGGCGAGATCTTTTGCTTTTACTATCACCACTTTGAACCTGACGGTCAATGACGAGCTCTTTGACTTTACTATCATCATGTTGAACCTGTCCTTCAGGGACGAGATCCTTGACTTTTACAATAATCATTTCGAAACAGACCGTCAGTGACGAGATATTTTACTTTCACTATCACCACTTTGAACCTGACAATCAGTGACGAGATCTTTTACTTTTACTCTTACCACTTTGAACCCGACCGTCTATGACGACATCTTTGACTTTACTATTATGATTTTGAACCTGACCGTCAGTAACGAGTTCTTTTACTTTCACTGTCACCACTTTGAATGTGGCCGTCAGTGACGACATCTTTAACTTTCACTTTTACCACTTTGAACTTGTCCGTCATTGACGAGATCTTTTGCTTTTACTCTCACCACTTTGAACTTGACTGTCAGTGACGATATCTTTTGCTTTTACTATCACCACATTGAACTTGACCGTCTGTGACGACATCTTTGACTTTCACTCTTACCACTTTGAACTTGACCGTCTGTGACGACACTTTGACTTTTACAATCATCATTTTGAACCAGACCGTCATTGACGAGATCTTTGACTTTCACTCTCTTCATTTTGAACCTGACCGTCAGTGACGACATCTTTGACTTTTACTATCACCACTTTGAACCCTACCGTCTGTGACGAGATCTTTAACTTTTACTCTCACCACTTTTAACTTGATTGTCAGTGATGAGATCTTTTGCTTTCACTCTCACCACTTTGAACCAGACCGTCAGTGACAAGATCTTTGACTTTTACTATCACTACTTTGATGCTGACCGTCATTGACGAGATCTTTAGATTTCACTCTTACCACTTTGAACCTGACCGTCAGTGACGAGATCTTTTACTTTTACTAACACCACTTAAAACCTGACCGTCAGTGACGAGATCTTTTACTTTTACTATCACCACTTTGAACTTGACCGTCAGTGATGAGATCTTTGACTTTTACTATCATCTTTTCGAAACAGACCGTCAGTGACAAGATATTTTACTTTCACTAACACCACTTTGAACCTGACAATCAGTGACGAGATCTTTGACTTTCACTATCTTCCTTTTGAACCTGACCGTCAGTAACGAGATCTTTGACTTTCACTCTTACCACTTTGAACCTGACCGTCTGTAACGAGATCTTTCGCTTTTTCTCTCATCACTTTTAACTTGACCGTCAGTGACGAATTCTTTTGCTTTCACTCTAACCACCTTCAACCTGACCGTCAATGACGACGTCTTTGACTTTCACTCTTACCACTTTGAACTTGTCCGTCATTGACGACGTCTTTGACTTTCACTCTTACCACTTTGAACTTCTCTGTCATTGACGAGATCTTTCACTTTTTCTCTCATCACTTTTAACTTGACTGTCAGTGATGAGATCTTTTGCTTTCACTCTCACCACTTTGAACTGGACCGTCAGTGACAGGATCTTTGACTTTTACTATCACTACTTTGAACCTGACCGTCAGTGACGAGATCTGTTGCTTTCACTCTTACCACTTTGAACTTGACCGTCAATGACGACATCTTTGACTTTCACTCTTACCACTTTGAACTCGACCGTCTGTGACGACATCTTTGACTTTTACAATCATCATTTTGAACCAGACCGTCATTGACGAGATCTTTGACTTTCACTCTCTTCATTTTGAACCTGACCGTCAGTGACGAGATCTTTGACTTTTATTTTTACCACTTTCAACTTGATCGTCAGTGATGAGTTCTGTTACTTTCACTCCCACCACTTTGAACTGGACCGTCTGTGACGACATCTCTGACTTTTACTATCACTACTTTGAACTTGACCGTCAGTGATGAGATCTTTTGCTTTTACTCTCACCACTTTGACTTGACCGTTAGTGACGACATCTTTGACGTTCACTATCACAACTTTGAACCAGAGCGTCATTAAAGAGATATTTGACTTTTACTATCTTCATTTTGAATCTGAACCGTCAGTGACGAGATCTTTTACTTTCACTAACACCGCATTGAACCTGATCGTCAGTGACGGCATCTTTTACTTTCACTAACACCACATTGAACCTGATCGTCATTAACGAGATCTTTGACTTTTACTATCACAACTTTGAACCTGATCGTCAGTAACGAGATCTTTGGCTTTTACTATCACCACTGTGAACATGACCGTCAGTGACGAGATCTTTGACTTTTACTATCACCACTTTGAACCTGACCCACAGTGACGAGATCTTTGACTTTTACTATCACCACTTTGAACCTAATTGTCAGTGACGAGATCTTTGACTTTTACTATCACCACTTGCAGCCAGAGCATTAATGACGAGGTCTTTAACTTTTATTATCACACCCGATCGTAGCAATCATGAAAGGTCACTGAAGGATAATCGGTTATAAACTTGCGAGATGGTGAGATCGGGCGATCGGCGCCACATTGACGGGGAGAAGGTAAACAAAAGCGGCGGTCAGATTATCGCCTCGGGTTTATAGAGTGAAGAATAACAACAGAGGAGTATTTCTACAGATTAACTTAATCTTCAAATCTCCTACCAGAACATAAATATCGGTTTTAGATAAGCATACTGAGAAAGAGTTAAAGTGATGCCAACTATACTGACAACTAAGAGAACGGTTGGGCGTATATGAAAAATGACATAATCATCAAATATATCCTGTAGGTTATCATTTTTGTTTTGATAAGCAGTAACAATTTTTAAGTCAAAATTTTACATAGCAGCCTTCGAATATTGTGTCATGCTCCAAATGTGGATAGAAACATTAACCATTCAGTTTCATCACGATATCTTCAGAAATATTTTCTCTTTAATCTTGTCTTTCCGGACGTCAAGCAAACGTCGGTTAACAGACTGGGATGACTTAAAATTGTGCCATCTAATGCTGAATCACGACATGGTGATATAACGCTATGTTTTTCTCTCCATCTTGTAAATTCTATACAGTTTAGACAAGAGGCCCAAGGGGCCTCAACGGTCACCTGAGGAATATATGTCAATAATCTGGTGATTTTAAAATGTTGCAAAAATGTAACAACACTTGTGCAGGACCAAGTGTAAAACATCTGTACCAAGTTTGAACATGACCCACCCAATGGTTCTTGAGAGGAAGTCCATAATGTCTTAGCCAAACAGAGGCCAGGGTGGCCATCTTGGATTTTGAATTGCCAGGACCTTGTGTAGAATATTCGTATCAAGTTTCCCCCTACCCCCCCCTCCTGGGGCCCCTATTGGTGCCATGCCCTTTTTCTTTGCAAACTTGAAGCGGCTTCCCATGGGGATGCTTTGTGCCAAGTTTGGTCAAAATCCATTTACTGGTTCCTGAGAAGTAGTCATTTAATGAAGGTTTTTACATATGGCCCCTTTTTCACTCCTTATGGGCCCCAAAGGGGACATAATAACGTTTTTCAATATAATTTCTTATGTCCTTCGATAAGGAATGTTGTCTACCAAATTTGGTTGAAATCAGTCAAAGTTGAATTTTTTATCCTTTTGAGGGCCCCCTAGTGGGGCCGTTTTTGACCCGTATTTTTTTCATTCGCAAACTTTGTAGACCTTCCCATAAGGACCCTAAATATTAAATATGAATTTGATCTGACAGTTGGTTCACGAGAAGATTTTTTAAAGATTTATCTAATTTTACCCCTATTTCCCCCTAGTGCAGTCCCAATTGGGGCCACGCCCTTTTTCTTCGTAAACTTTAAGCGGCCTCCCATGGGGATGCTTTGTGCCATATCTGTTATGTTCTTTACAGATATGTACATATCTGTTATGTTCTGTATAGGTATGTACACATCTGTTATGTTCTGTATAGGTATGTACACATCTGTTATGTTCTGTATAGGTATGTACACATATCCAATGTTCTGTATAGGTGTGTACACATCTGTTAAGTTCTGTATATGTGTTTACACACCTGTTATGTTCTGTATCAGTTTGTAAACATCTATTATGTTCTGTATAGGTATGTACACATCTGTTATGTTCTGTGTAGGTACGTAAACATTTGATGAGTTCTGAATAGGTGTGTACACATCTGTTATGTTCTTTATAGGTGTGTTAACATCTGTTATGTTCTGTTTAGGTGTGTACACATCTGTTATGTTATGTATAGGTGTGTTAACATCTGTTATGTTCTGTGTAGGTGTGTACACATCTGTTATGTTCTGTATGAGTTTGCACACATCAGTTATCTTCTGTATAGGTATGTACACATCTGTTATGTTCTGTATAGGTATGTACACATCTGTTATGTTCTGTATAGGTGTGTTAACAACTGTTATGTTCTGTATAGGTGTGTACATATCTGTTTTGTTCTGTATGGGTATGTACATATCTGTTATATTATCTATAGGTTTGTACACACCTGTTATGTTCTGTATAGGTGTGTACACATTTGTTATGTTCTGAATAGGTGTGTACACATCTGTTATGTTCTGGAAAAGTATGTACGTACATGTTATGTTATGTATCGCTGTGTTAACATCTGTTATGTTCTGTACAGATATATACACATCTATTATGTTCTCAATAGGCGTGTACATATTTGTTATGTTATGTATAGGTATGTAAACATCTGTTATGTTCTGTATAGGTATGTAAACATCTGTTATGTTCTGTATAGGTAAACATCTGTTATGTTCTGTATAGGTGTTTATACATCGGTTATGTTCTATATAGGTGTGTACACATCTGTTATGTTCTGTATAGGTGTGTACATATCTGTTATGTTCTGTATAGGTATGTACATATCTGTTATATTCTCTGTAGTTGTGTACACATCTGTTATGTTCTGTATAGGTGTGTACACATTTGTTATGTTCTGTATAGGTGTGTACACATCTGTTATGTTCTGTACATATCTGTTATAGGTGTTCTCTGTAATTGTGTACATATCTGTTATGTTCTGTATAGGTATGTACACAGCTGTTATGTTCTGTATAGGTGTGTACAAATCTGTTATGTTCTGTATGAGTTTGTACACACCTATTATTTCCTGTAAGAGTTTGCACACATCTGTTATGTTCTGTACATGTAGGTACATATGTGTTATGTTCTGTATAGGTGTGTACACATCTGTTATGTTCTGTATAGGTGTGTAAAAATCTGTTATGTTCTGTATAGGTGTGTATATATCTGTTATATTCTGTATATGTGTTTACACACCTGTTATGTTCTCTATCAGTTTGTAAACATCTGTTATGTTCTGTATAGTATGTACACATCTGTTATGTTCTGTATAGGTGAGTTGACATATGTTATATTCTGTATAGGTGTGTACATATCTGTTATGTTCTTTATGAGTTTGTACACATCTGTTATGTTCTGTATAGGTTTATACATATCTGTTATGTTCTGTAAAGGTATGTAAACATCTGTTATTCTGTGTATAGGTGTGTACACATCTGTATAGGTATATGTACACATCTGTTATGTACATCTGTTATGTTCTGTATAGGTGTGTACACACCTGTTATGTTCTGTATAGGTGTGTACACATCTGTTATGTTCTGTATGTGTTAAAATCTCTTATGTTCTGTATAGCTGTGTATACATCTGTTATGTTCGGTATAGGTTTGTTAACATCTGTTATGTTCGGTATAGGTGTGTACACATCTGTTATGTTCTGTATAGGTTTGTATATACACATCTGTTATGTTCTGTCTGTATAGGTGTGTACACATCTGTTATGTTCTGTATGTTGTACACATCTGTATGTTCTGTATAGGTACATCTGTTATGTTCTGTATAGGTGTGTACACATTTGTTATGTTCGGTATAGGTGTGTACACATCTATTATGTTCTGTGTAGGTTTATAAACATTTGTTGAGTTCTGAATAGGTGTGTACACATCTGTTATGTTCTGTATAGGTATGTACACATATCCAATGTTCTGTATAGGTGTGTACACATCTGTTAAGTTTTGTATAGGTGTGTACACATCTGTTATATTCTGTATAGATGTGTACACATCTGTTGTGTTTAGTATGAGTTTGCACACATCTGTTATGTTCGGTATAGGTGTGTTCATATCTGTTATGTTCTGTATAGGTGTGTACACATCATTTATGTTATATATAGGTGTGTTAACATCTGTTATGTTCTGTATAGGTGTGTTTAAATATCTTATATTCTGTAAAGGTCTGTACACATCTGTTATGTTCTGTATACACATGTTATGTGTATAGGTATGTACACATCTGTTATGTTCAGTATAGGTGTGTATACAGCTGTTATGTTCTGTATATGTGTTTTCACATCTGTTATGTTCTGTACACATCTGTTATGTTCTGTATAGGTGTGTACACATCATTTATGTTATATATAGGTGCGTTATCTGTATAGGTGTGTATATTCTGTTATGTTACACTGTATAGGTGTGTACACATCTGTTATGTTCTGTATAGGAATGTATACATCTGTTTTGTTCTGTATAGGTATGTACACATATGTTATGTTCTGTATAGGCATGTTTATATCTGTTATGTTCTGTATAGGTATGTACACATCTGTTATGTTCTGTATGAGTTTGCACACATCTGTTATTTTCTATATAGGTATGTGTGGTATGATCTATTATGTTCTGTATAGGTATGTATACACCTGTTATGTTCTGTATAGGTATGTATAGGTGTGAACACATCTGTTATGTTATGTATAGGTGTGTATACATCTGTTTTGTTCTGTATAGGTATGTACACATATGTTATGTTCTGTATAGGCATGTTTATATCTGTTATGTTCTGTATAGGTATGTACACATCTGTTATGTACTGTATCGCTGTGTACACACCTGTTATGTTCTGTATAGGTATGTTCATATCAGTTATGTTCTCTATAGGTGTGTACACATCCTTTATGTTATATATAGGTGTGTTAACATCTGTTATGTTCTGTATAGGTGTGTACACATCTGTTATGTTCTGTATAGGTTTATACATATCTGTTATGTTCTGTAAAGGTATGTAAACATCTGTTATTCTGTGTATAGGTGTGTACACATGTGTTACGTTCTGTATAGGTATGTACATATCTGTTATATACCATATCGCTGTGGATACATCTGTTATGTTGTGTATAGGTGTGTTAACATCTGTTATGTTCTGTACAGTTGTGTATAAAACTGTTATGTTCTGTATAGGTATGTATACATCTGTTATGTTCTGTATAGGTATGTAAACATCTGTTATGTTCTGTATATTTTAGTTGACATCTGTTGTGTTCTGGATAGGTGTGTACATATCTGTTATGTTCTGTATAGGTATGTACATATCTGTTATGTTCTCTATAGGTGTGTACACATCTGTTATGTTCTGTATAGGTGTGTACATATCTGTTATGTTCTGTATAGGTATGTACATATCTGTCATGTTCTCTATAGGTATGTACACACCTGTTATGTTCTGTATAGGTATGTTCATATCTGTTATGTTCTGTAATCGTGTTTACACATCTGTTGTGTTCTGGATAGGTGTGTACACATCTGTTATGTTCTGTATAGGTGTGTACATATCTGTTATGTTCTGTATAGGTGTGTACACATCTGTTATGTTCTGTATTGGTGTGTACACATCTGTTGTGTTCTGTATAGGTATGTACACACATGTTATGTTCTGTATAGGTATGTAAACATCTGTTATGTTTTGTATAGGTGTTTACACATCATTTATATTATAAATAGGTGCGCTAACATCTGTTATGTTCTGTATAGGTATGTATACATCGGTTATGTTCTGTATAGGTATGTATACATCGGTTATGTTCTGTATAGGTGTGTACACATCTGTTATGTTCTGTTATGTTCTGTATAGGTGTGTACACATCTGTTATGTTCTGTATAGTTCTGTACACGTGATTGTTCTGTATAGGTGTGTATGTTCTGTATAGGTGTGTACACATCTGTTATGTTCTGTATATAGGTATGTGTACACATCTGTTATGTTCTGTATGTGTGTATAGGTGTGTTAACATCTGTTATGTTCTGTATAGGTATGTACATATCTGTTATGTTCTGTATAGGTATGTTTACATCTGTTATGTTATGTATAGGTGTGTAAACATCTGTTTTGTTCTGTATAGGTGAGTTGACATATGTTATGTTCTGTATAGGTGTGTACACATTTGTTATGTTCTGTAAAGGTGTGTACAAATCTGTTATGTTCTGTATAGGTGTGTTCATATCTGTTATGTTCTGTATAAGTTTATACAAATCTGTTATGTTCTGTATAGGTATGTACATATCTGTTATGTTCTGTATAGCTGTGTATACATCTGTTATATTCTGTATAGATATGTACACATCTGTTATGTTCTGTATAGGTGTGTACACATCTGTTGTGTTCAGTATGAGTTTGCACACATCTGTTATGTTCGGTATAGGTATGTACACATCTGTTATGTTCTGTATAGGTTTGTACACATCAGTTATCTTCTGTATAGGTGTATGTACATATCTGTTATAGTTTCTGTATAGGTGTGTACACATCTGTTATGTTCTGTATAGGTGAGTTGACATCTGTTATGTTCTGTATAGGTGTGTACATCTGTTATCTGTTATGTTCTGTTATGTTCTGTGTATAGGTGTACACATCTGTTATGTTCTGTATAGTATGTACACATCTGTTATGTTCTGTATAGGTATGTACATATCTCTTATGTTCTGTATATGTATGTACACATCTGTTATGTTCTGGTTAGGTGTGTTAACATCTGTTATGTTCTGTATAGGTATGTACACATCTGTTATGTTCTGTATGAGTTTGCACACATCTGTTATTTTCTATATAGGTATGTACACATCTGTTATGTTCTGTATAGGTATGTACACAACTGTTATGTTCTGTATAGGTTTGTACACATCAGTAATCTTCTGTATAGGTGTGTACATATCTGTTATGTTCTGTATAGGTATGTACACACCTGTTATGTTCTGTATAGGTGTGTACATATCTGTTATGTTCTGTATAGGTATGTACATATCTGTTATATTCTCTGTAGTTGTGTACACATCTGTTATGTTCTGTATAGTTGTGTACACATTTGTTATGTTCTGTATAGGTGTGTACACATCTGTTATGTTCTGTATAGGTTTGCACACATCTGTTGTTCTGTATAGGTTTGTACATATCTGTTATGTTGTGTATAGGTGTGTTAACATCTGTTATGTTCTGTATAGGTGTGTATAAAACTGTTATGTTCTCTATAGGTGTGTATATATCTGTTATGTTCTGTATGAGTTTGTACATATCTGTTATGTTCTGTATAGGTGTGTACACACCTGTTATGTTCTGTATATCTGTTATGTTCTGTATAGGTGTGTACACATCTGTTATGTTCTGTATAGGTGAGTTGACATCTGTTATGTTCTGTATAGGTGTGTACACATCTGTTATGTTCTGTATAGGTGTGTACACATCTGTTATGTTCTGTATAGGTGTGTACATATCTGTTATGTTCTCTATAGGTGTGTACACATCTGTTATGTTCTGTGTGAGTTTGCAGACATCTGTTATGTTCTTTTTAGGTGTGTAAACATTTGTTATGTTCTGAATAGGTGTGTTTACATCTGTTTTTTTCTGTATAGGTGTGTACAAATCTGCTATGTTCTGTATAGGTATGTTAACATCTGTTATGTTCTGTATAGGTGTGTA